>NC_053028.1:718946447-718992885 GCF_003073215.2 Triticum urartu
TGTGATGTGTATTACCGAGAGGGCCCAGAGATACCTCTCCGACAATCGGAGTGACAAATCCTAATCTCGAAATACGCCAACCCAACATCTACCTTTGGAGACACCTGTAATGCTCCTTTATAATCACCCAGTTACGTTGTGACGTTTGGTAGCACCCAAAGTGTTCCTCCGGTAAACGGGAGTTGCATAATCTCATAGTCATAGGAACATGTATGAGTCATGAAGAAAGCAATAGCAACATACTAAACGATCGGGTGCTAAGCTAATGGAATGGGTCATGTCAATCAGATCATTCAACTAATGATGTGACCTCGTTAATCAAATAACAACTCATTGTTCATGGTCAGGAAACATAACCATCTTTGATTAACGAGCTAGTCAAGTAGAGGCATACTAGTGACACTTTGTTTGTCTATGTATTCACACATGTATTATGTTTCCGGTTAATACAATTCTAGCATGAATAATAAACATTTATCATGATTATAAGGAAATAAATAATAACTTTATTATTGCCTCTAGGGCATATTTCCTTCACAATGCTCCTTTTGTGACCTGCTAGTTTGGAATATTATGTGAGCTGCTATCTTGTGAGATGCTACTTTCAAATATTTTTGTGAGCTCATATTTTGTCACAACAGATCATTTGTTCATATATTTCAATCTATGCTATTTCAGTCATCGATCAAAGCAAGATTCTTGAGTCATTTCCAAATAGCAACATCACAACATTGTCCTGTGATAGTACATACCCACACCAAGCTCCATCACAACATACACTACAAAGAGAAATCCATTTAGTATGGATTATTAGACCACCCAGAAACAAATGTGGCCACAATGCTAATACAAAGAACTATGATAAATCCCCATGCTTGCATAAGCTCGTTCCTCTTTTTCATCTTCAGCTTCAGTTTCTTGTTCTTCTCGGTTAGATACATCACCCTCCTCTCTAAATCATGAGATTTTAGCCAGCTCTTCTCCAATCCTGCATGAAGCTCCTCAAATGCACGAGCAACACGTTCGGTCGGTGGCGGGTCAATCCATACAACCCACTCACATTCATCAGGAAGCTGCAAAATCAATGATCGAATTAGAAAGAGGGGAAAGAGCAGAATCGAATCTAGCTTAAAAGCCAAACACTTACATCAAGAGGGCAGCCGAGAAACCTTCTGCCGGAGCTTGCTCCTCCCCAGGCGACACGACGAGCAAGAATAAGACCGTGGCCAGGCCACCGCTGCATCGAGCGAACCTCAAGGCCACAGAATGTCAGATCGGGGATGTAAAACTCCGATTGAAACTGAACTATGCCGACACCATCAACCTAACAGCAGCAAAAAAAGCCAAATTGATGAACCCTAATTTCGCAATATGCCCATATCTCCCCCAAATCGACACTGAAACTTACATTGGCGGCCACCGACAAGCTCGTAGAAGACATCCCCGCCGTGCCCGCCGTAGACATCGCTCACCACGCCGTGCTTGACCTGCCTCTCTCTCTCCGACCGCGGAAACGCCCGATCCAGTACGTGCTCAAAAATGCCCCTGTCGTCGCGAGGACGAAGAAAGAGGGGAGAGAGAGTGAACCGGTTAGTTGGGCCCAGATGTACGGCAGGAGGGGCAAAAATGTCAAAGAAACGACACGTTAGCGGTCAAACAGCCTTGACTGGACGGAAACGGCTCGGAGGGGCATTTCTATAAGGGCACTTCACGGCGGAGGGGCATTTTTGAGCAGGCTTTGGAATTAGGGGTATATCTGATTAGGTGGTTCGAGTTAGGGACATAAATGCAAATGGCCCTTCTTTGAAATACCTAAAAAATGTATTTGATCAGTAATTAATCAATTTAAATTTATCTTTTGGGATAACTTATCGAATCGGAAAACATAACTATAGTTACTGAATTAATAAACATGTGTTCAGTTGAAGCATATGGTTGATCATTCAGGATTATTTCATGGTAAATTCCAGTTCTGTAGGTATGATACCTGTCCTATACTTTTTTGAACTGGACGATGCTAGAATCAATAGGAGACACTGCGGATTGCCAAATCACCTAATCTTCTTCAGCCATCTGTTGAAAAATAACCAAATTCATCAAGTAATTATACTGACAAACTCCACACAATAAAGAATTGCTTATAGCAGGACAAAAGAACGAAGCCATTATACTCAGGATCAATGAACATAAATTTATCTAACTGAAACTAAGACCAGCTAGGTAGATACATTTCAGAATATATGCATAGCTTTGATACCTTCTACTATAAAAATTCTACATCTGATTACGGAAAACGAAACCAATTGCTTTCACAAATTAGTTGAAAACCACTCAATAATACCAAAGATTACCTCTATAAAAAATCCCACCCAAATTATGAGAAGCACAATATATAAGAACAATCATGAACATGAAAAAACATTACTCAAACAAAAATTCAGTACAGTTTGAATACAAGCGAATAAGTCAAATTGATAATTATTTAATAAATCTGATTCCACATCAACAGTTAGTTCTTGGCACCAGCTCTCCGCAGCGCTGAACGGCCTCTCCCCATCGCCAAGTCCTGCACCAATCCAGCAGAAATGAAACACATAATTCAGTGCAATGAAAAGTAACCGGCACTGTAAAAATTCTGAGAGATTGGTTTCAAAACGACAACAATGTTACATGCATATAAGCTCTCGAAGTGCCACAAGTACATTGAAATTAAAGAGACTATAATTCTATTCTACTCAACGTTGAACCACCTCTCCCCAACAGAAACTAAACACACAATTATGTAGTGTAAAATTATAGCTTGGTGTGCTCAAAGTGGCATTGTTACAGGCATATGGATGCTCAAAGTGCCACACGTACATTGAAATAAAAAGGGCACCTTTCATGCATTTTAATTTTTGATTGATTTGAGATGGAACCAGTGGCATGAGAGAGAGAGAGAGAGAGAGAGCAGAGGAGAGGAGAGGCATACCTATGCCAGAGAGAGCAGAGGAGAGGAGAGGAATACCTATGCCGGAGTCACTAGTGAGGAGGATCGATCCAGTCGTCGACAGCACGGTGTGCCACTCGTGATCACCACCAGGGGCGGCGTGCCGGCCCTGTCGGGCGCAATCAAGGAGATCCCCCAGGAGTAAGAAATGGTGTCTGTTAGGATAAACTTGGACAACCAGCCGTCGAGGGCTTCGATGTATGCCTTCTGAGCGCTGACGTAGCTCACGAAGGAGAACCTCTGGTGAAGGAATTCATCTCAGACTTGAGAGTGGTGTGCCACTGGGCATCATTGCAGAATTTCCCATAAGCAGGGCAGGTGAAGGAATTCACCTTAAACATTATCTGTCTCTCTTCTTCATGAGAGTCCACCATTACTTTCCTAGCTCTCGCAAAGCTGTCAAGGAGAAGGGAAAAGGCATCAGTATTTTGATTCAGTGAAACTACATCAATCATCAATTGTACACACGAAAAAGGAGAAGGGAAGGTTGTGCCGTTTATAAGTAAAATTAAATTAACAGATTGGA
The DNA here is from genome assembly GCF_003073215.2 of Triticum urartu. Taxonomy (NCBI): domain Eukaryota; kingdom Viridiplantae; phylum Streptophyta; class Magnoliopsida; order Poales; family Poaceae; genus Triticum; species Triticum urartu. The sequence continues at coordinate 718,949,963 of NC_053028.1, forward strand.
AGCATAGAAGATGCTGAAATATCAGAGATGAAAATCTGTATGTAGGTTCCCAGGTCGAATACAATGGTGACCTACAACATGCGAGAAAAAATAGGACAGAGATCAGGTGACTGAAAAATTGCTGTGCTGCTGTTTGTTAACTGATTGAAAAACTGATGCTTATCTCTGTAGCTTATCTCAAAAAAGCTTCTGAAGTGTTGCTATTTGTTAACTAACTGAAAAACTGTTTGTTAACCGACTGAAAAAATGCCAATGACTCGCATTCAGTAAGTAACAGGCTGAAAAATGCTACCATATTTGTATTGTTAACTGACTGTTCATACTGTTAACTGATTGAAAAAAAATGCTATTTGTATTTTCTAATGACAGAAAACGGGCTGAAAAACAAGTTTTAAGTATTAGGAATTTCCGAAATGTACATTAGAGAAAAACTTTGGTCAGCAATTCCACTATGTAAACTTGCAGCTACATATTTTACTAACCAATTGTTTCTCTCTCTCTTCTCTTAATTTCTAATCTGGAACACGACATATATATATATGTATGTATATATATATATGTGTGTATATATATATATATATATATATATATATAGAGAGAGAGAGAGAGAGAGAGAGAGACTTATCCCCTGTTTCAGTTTACACAGAAAACTGAAACCAACCTGTGCATGTATGTTCAACGCCCAACCCTAAATTCTGAGAAGAATAAGAAGGAGAGGAACAAGGAAACCCATATCAAAGTCTAGGAGGTAGAGAGGCCTAGCAGGATCCTCTAATCGAGTGTTCGTACTGCCTTTTCAACACGAAGATCATAACAGCAAGGGAGCTGGCAAAACAATATTAATCAATATAGCATGAAGAAACCAACAAATTTAGAAAGAGCAAGCAAATTACCTCCTTCCATTAAGCAACACTGCCATGTTACACATCATATAACTCTGCAGATTTAGACACAAAATATGGCCTCATAAATATTTTCACATTGCCTTGATCTTTCTGCTAATGGGGGAATCCCCACAGAACCCACACACGACATGCATCAGTTAAAAGGACACAAAATCACCCCAGATCATGAAAATGCGATAAGAATCTTATAGAGCGACCAATTCTAATAGGGAACAAAATAGCAACATCAACCCTCTCTCTTTGTATATGCATTAGCAGCAAAATTTTCTCTTCTACCCTTTGACTTTTCAGTCACATACACATTAGCAGCAGGAACATCACCTAAATCTTTGCTGACTTATCTCCTCTAATCTTTTGAATTAATCCCCATCGCAACAGCTAGTCTAGCACTTCCTTTCCCACCTCTCTTTTCACAAACAAATGAATAGTGTAAAAACAGGAATCTCGGAGAAATGGTCAGAGAAAAAGCTCAACCGGTTGCAAGAAAAATTTCAGGAACTGCGGGCTCGTAGCACTCGTCCACCTACAGAGGAAAAGAGGAGCAATCAATCAGTATAGGCATACCGTCGAACAGATGGTATGCACCTCCCTCGTGCTCCTGCCAGATCTCACCACTGCCGAAGAGGACATAACACCACTGACCTGCGGAGGAGTGAAGGAAATATGCCCTAGAGGCAATAATAAAGTTATTATTTATTTCCTTACATCATGATAAATGTTTATTATTCATGCTAGAATTGTATTAACCGGAAACATAATACATGTGTGAATATATAGACAAAACAGAGTGTCACTAGTATGCCTCTACTTGACTAGCTCGTTAATCAAAGATGGTTATGTTTCCTAACCATGAACAAAGTGTTGTTATTTGATTAACGAGATCACATCATTAGGTGAATGATCTGATTGACATGACCCATTCCATTAGCTTAGCACCCGATCGTTTAGTATGTTGCTATTGCTTTCTTCATGACTTATACATGTTCCTATGACTATGAGATTATGCAACTCCCGTTTACCGGAGGAACACTTTGTGTGCTACCAAACGTCACAACGTAACTGGGTGATTATAAAGGTGCTCTACAGGTGTCTCCAAAGGTAGATGTTGGGTTGGCGTATTTCGAGATTAGGATTTGTCACTCCGATTGTCGGAGAGGTATCTCTGGGCCCTCTCGATAATACACATCACATAAAGTCTTGCAAGCATTACAACTAATGATTTAGTTGCGAGATGATGTATTACGGAATGAGTAAAGAGACTTGCCGGTAACGAGATTGAACTAGGTATTGGATACCGACGATCGAATCTTGGGCAAGTAACATACCGATGACAAAGGGAACAACGTATGTTGTTATGCGGTCTGACCGATAAAGATCTTCGTAGAATATGTAGGAGCCAATATGGGCATCCAGGTCCCGCTGTTGGTTATTGACCGGAGACGTGTCTCGGTCATGTCTACATAGTTCTCGAACCATAGGGTCCGCACGCTTAACGTTACGATGACAGTTATTATGAGTTGATACATTTTGATGTACCGAAGTTAGCTCGGAGTCCTGGATGTGATCACGGACTTGACGAGGAGTCTCGAAATGGTCGAGACATAAAGATTGATATATTGGATGACTATATTCGGATACCGGAAGCGTTCCGGAGAAGTTTCGAATAAAACCGGAGCACCGGGGGGTTACCGGAACCCCCCGGGGGGTTAATGGGCCTCATGGGCCTAAAGTGGAGAAGAGAAAGGGGCTGCCAGCGCAGGCCGCGCGCCCCCTCTCCCCCTTGTCCGAATTGGACAAGGAGGGAGGGGCGGCGCCCCCCTCTTTCCCTCTCTTCTCCCACCAATCCTACTTGGACAAGGAAAAGGGGGGGAGTCCTACTCCCGGTAGGAGTAGGACTCCTCCTGCGCGCCTCCATAGGGCCGGCCGAACCCCCCCCCCCCTGGATCCTTTATATACGGAGGCAAGGGGGCACCCTAAGACACACAATTGATCAACATGATCGTTCCTTAGCCGTGTGCGGTGCCCCCTTCCACCATATTCCACCTCGGTCATATCGTTGTAGTGCTTAGGCGAAGCCCTGCGTCGGTAGAACATCATCATCGTCACCACGCCGTTGTGCTGACGGAACTCATCCGCGAAGCTTTGCTGGATCGGAGCCCGGGGAGCGTCATCGAGCTGTACGTGTGCTAAGAACTCGGAGGTGCCGGAGTAATGGTGCTTGGATCGGTCGGATCAGGAAGACGTACGACTACTTCCTCTACGTTGCGCCAACGCTTCTGCTTCGGTCTACGAGGGTACGTAGACAACACTCTCCCCTCTATCATGATAAATGTTTATTATTCATGCTAGAATTGTATTAACCGGAAACATAATACATGTGTGAATACATAGACAAACAGAGTGTCACTAGTATGCCTCTACTTGACTAGCTCGTTAATCAAAGATGGTTATGTTTCCTAACCATGGAAAAAGAGTTGTTATTTGATTAACGGGATCACATCATTAGTTGAATGATCTGATTGACATGACCCATTCCATTAGCTTAGCACCCGATCGTTTAGTATGTTGCTATTGCTTTCTTCATGACTTATACATGTTCCTTTGACTATGAGATTATGCAACTCCCGTTTACCGGAGGAACACTTTGTGTGCTACCAAACGTCACAACGTAACTGGGTGATTATAAAGTGCTCTACAGGTGTCTCCAAAGGTAGATGTTGGGTTGGCGTATTTCGAGATTAGGATTTGTCACTCCGATTGTCGGAGAGGTATCTCTGGGCCCTCTCGGTAATGCACATCACATAAGCCTTGCAAGCATTACAACTAATGAGTTAGTTGCGAGATGATGTATTACGGAACGAGTAAAGAGACTTGCCGGTAACGAGATTGAACTAGGTATTGATACCGACGATCGAATCTCGGGCAAGTAACATACCGATGACAAAGGGAACAACGTATGTTGTTATGCGGTCTGACCGATAAAATCTTCGTAGAATATGTAGGAGCCAATATGGGCATCCAGGTCCCGCTATTGGTTATTGACCGGAGACATGTCTCGGTCATGTCTACATTGTTCTCGAACCCGTAGGGTCCGCACGCTTAAGGTTACGATGACAGTTATTTATGAGTTTATGCATTTTGATGTACCGAAGGTTGTCGGAGTCCCGGATGTGATCACGGACATGACGAGGAGTCTCGAAATGGTCGAGACATAAAGATTGATATATTGGAAGCCTATGTTTGGATATCGGAAGTGTTCCGGGTGAAATCGGGATTTTACCGGAGTACCGGGAGGTTACCGGAACCCCCCGGGAGCCATATGGGCCTTAGGGGCTTTAGTGGAAAGGAGAAAGGGGCAGCCCAAGGTGGGCTGCGCCTCCCCCTCCCCTAGTCCTATTAGGACAAGGAGAGGTGGCCGGCCCCCCTCTCTCTCTTTCCCCTCGGAATCCTATCCAACTAGGATTGGGGGGGAGTCCTACTCCCGGTAGGAGTAGGACTCCTCCTGCGCCCTCCTCCTGGCCGGCGGCCCCCTCCCCTTGGCTCCTTTATATACGGAGGCAGGGGGCACCTCTAGACACACAAGTTGATCATTGAGATCGTTCCTTAGCCGTGTGCGGTGCCCCCTGCCACCATATCCACCTCGATCATATCGTTGTAGTGCTTAGGCGAAGCCCTGTGTCGGTAATACATCAAGATCGTCACCACGCCGTCGTGCTGACAGAACTCCTCCCCGAAGCTTTGCTGGATCGGAGCCCGGGGATCGTCATCGAGCTGTACGTGTGCTAAGAACTCGGAGGTGCCGGAGTAACGGTGCTTGGATCGGTCGGATCGGGAAGAAGACGTACGACTACTTCCTCTATGTTGTGCTAACGCTTCCGCTGTTGGTCTACAAGGATACGTAGATCACACTCTCCCCTCATTGCTATGCATCACCATGATCTTGCGTGTGCGTAGGAAATTTTTGAAATTACTACGTTCCCCAACAGTGGCATCCGAGCCTAGGTTTTATGTGTTGATGTTATATGCACGAGTAGAACACAAGTGAGTTGTGGGCGATATAAGTCATACTGCTTACCAGCATGTCATACTTTGGTTCGGCGGTATTGTTGACGAAAGCGGCCCGGACCAACATTTACGCGTACGCTTACGCGAGACTGGTTCTCCCGACGTGCTTTGCACAAAGGTGGCTAACGGGTGTCAGTTTCTCCAACTTTAGTTGAGCCGAGTGTGGCTACGCCCGGTCCTTGCGAAGGTTAAAACAACACCAACTTGACAAACTATCGTTGTGGTTTTGATGCGTAGGTAAGATTGGTTCTTACTTAAGCCCGTAGCAGCCACGTAAAACTTGCAACAACAAAGTAGAGGACGTCTAACTTGTTTTTGCAGGGCATGTTGTGATGTGATATGGTCAAGACATGATGCTAATATTTTATTGTATGAGATGATCATGTTTTGTAACCGAGTTATCGGCAACTGGCAGGAGCCATATGGTTGTCGCTTTATTGTATGCAATGCAATCGCGTGTAATGCTTTACTTTATCACTAAGCGGTAGCGATAGTCGTGGAAGCATAAGATTGGCGAGACGACAACGATGCTTACGATGGAGATCAAGGTGTCGCCCGGTGACGATGGTGATCATGAACGGTGCTTCGGAGATGGAGATCACAAGCACAAGATGATGATGGCCATATCATATCACTTATATTGATTGCATGTGATGTTTATCTTTTTGCATCTTATCTTGCTTTGATTGACGGTAGCATTATAAGAAGCCCGGGAGAGGAGGGGAGAGAGGGAGGGGAGAGGGGAGGGAGGCAGAGCGGGGGAGGATTGACAGGTAGCATTATAATGATCTCACTAAATTATCAAAGTATAAGTGATTCTCCCTGAGTATGCACCATGTGCGAAAGTTCTTCGTGCTGAGACACCACGTGATGATCGGGTGTGATAGGCTCTACTTCAAATACAACGGGTGCAAAACAGTTGCACACGCGAATACTCAGAGTTAAACTTGACGAGCCAAGCATATACAGATATATGTTCACCATTGAAACTACTCCATCTCACGTGATGATCAGACATGGTTTAGTTGATTTGGATCACGTGATCACTTAGAGGATTAGAGGGATGTCTATCTAAGTGGGAGTTCTTAAGTAATATGATTAATTGAACTTAAATTTATCATGAACTTAGTCCTGGTAGTATTTTGCAAATTATGTTGTAGATCAATATCTCGCGTTTGTTGCTTCCCTGTGTTTATTTTTGTTCCTAGAGAAAATTGTGTTGAAAGATGTTAGTAGCAATGATGCGGATTGGATCCGTGATCTGAGGTTTATCCTCATTGCTGCACAGAAGAATTATGTCCTTGATGCACTGCTAGGTGACAGACCTATTGCAGGAGCAGATGCAGACGTTATGAACGTTTGGCTAGCTCAATATGATGACTACTTGATAGTTTAGTGCACCATGTTTAATGTCTTAGAATTGGGACTTCAAAGACGTTTTGAACGTCATGGATCATATGAGATGTTCCAGGAGTTGAAGTTAATATTTCAAGCAAATACCCGAGTTGAGAGATATGAAGCCTCCAACAAGTTCTATAGCTAAAAGATGGAGGAGAATCGCTCAACTAGTGAGCATGTGCTCAGATTGTCTGGGTACTACAATCGCTTGAATCAAGTGGGAGTTAATCTTCCAGATAAGATAGTGATTGACAGAATTCTCTAGTCACCATCACCAAGTTAGTAGAACTTTGTGATGAACTATAATATGCAAGGGATAACGGAAACAACTCCCAAGCTCTTCGTGATGCTGAAATCAACGAAGGTAGAAATCAAGAAAAACATCAAGTGTTGATGGTTGATAAGACCACTAGTTTCAAGAAAAGGGCAGAGGGAAGAAGGGGAACTTCAAGAAGAACAGCAAGCAAGTTGCTTCTCAAGTGAAGAAGCCCAAGTCTGGACCTAAGCCTAATACTAAGTGCTTCTACTGCAAAGGAACTGGTCACTAGAAGCGGAACTACCCCAAGTATTTGGCGGATAAGAAGGATGGCAAAGTGAACAAAGGTATATTTGATATACAGATTATTGATGTGTATTTTACTAGTGTTTATAGCAACCCCTCGGTATTTGATACTGGTTCAGTTGCTAAGAGTAGTAACCCAAAACAGGAGTTGCAGAATGAACAGATACTAGTTAAGGGTGAAGTGACGATGTGTGTTGGAAATAGTTCCAAGATTGATATGATCATCATCGCACACTCCCTATACTTTCGGGATTAGTGTTGAACCTAAATAAGTGTTATTTGGTTTTTGCGTTGAGCATGAATATGATTTGATCATGTTTATTGCAATACGGTTATTCATTAAAGTCAGAGAATAATTGTTGTTCTGTTTACATGAATAAAACCTTCGATGGTCATACACCCAATGAAACAAGTTCGTTGGATCTCGATCGTAGTGATACACATATTCATAATATTGAAACCAAAAGATGCAAAGTTAATAATGATAGTGCAACTTATTTGTGGCACTACCGTTTAAGTCATATTGGTGTAAAGAGCATGAAGAAACTCCATGCTGATGGGCTTTTGGAATCACTTGATTATGAATCACTTGATGCTTGCGAACCATGCCTTATGGGCAAGATGACTAAAACGCCGTTCTCCGGAACAATGAAGCAAGCAACAGATTTGTTGGAAATCATACATACTGATGTATGAGGTCCGATGAATATTAAGGCTTGCAGCAGGTATCATTATTTTCTGACCTTCACAGATGATTTGAGCAGATATGGGGATATCTACTTGATAAAACATAAGTTTAAAACATTTGAACAGTTCAAAGAATTTCAGAGTGAAGTGGAAAATCATCGTGACAAGAAATAAAAGTTTCTACGATATGATCGCAGAGGTAAAATATTTGAGTTACGAGTTTGGCCTTCAATTAAAACAATGTGGAATAGTTTCACAAATTCGTGCCACCTGGAACACCACAGCATAATGGTGTGTCCGAACGTCATAACCGTACTTTATTGGATATAGTACAATCTATGATGTTTCTTACCGATTTACCACTATAGTTTTTGGGGTTATGCATTAAAGACAACTGCATTCACGTTAAAAAGGGGCACCATCTAAATCCGTTGAGACGACACAATCTGAACTGTGTTTTGGCAAGAAACCAAAGTTGTCGTTTCTTAAAGTTTGGGATTGTGATGCTTATATGAAAAAGTTTCATCCTGATAAGCTCAAACCCAAATCGGAGAAATATGTCTTCATAGGATACCCAAAGGAGACTGTCGGGTACACCTTCTATCACAGATCCGATGGCAAGATATTCGTTGCTAAGAATGGATCCTTTCTAGAGAAGGAGTTTCTCTCGAAAGAAGTGAGTGGGAGGAAAGTAGAAAACCTGATAAGGTAATTGTACCTTCTCCCTTATTGGAAAGTAGTTCATCACAAAAATCTGTTCTTGTGACTACTACACCAATTAGTGAGGAAGCTAATGATGATGATCACGTAACTTCAGATCAAGTTACTACCGAATCTCGTAGGTAAACCAGAGTGAGATCCGCACCAGAGTGGTATGGTAATCCTATTCTGGAAGTCATGTTACTAGACCATGACGAACTTGCGAACTATGAGGAAGCGATGATGAGCCCAGATTCCGCGAAATGGTTTGAGGCCATGAAATCTGAGATATGATCCATGTATGAGAACAAATTTGGACTTTGGTTGACTTGCCCGATGATCGGCAAGCAATTGAGAATAAATGGATCTTCAAGAGGAAGACTGACGCTGATAGTAGTGTTACTATCTACAAAGCTAGAATTGTCGCAAAAGGTTTTCGACAAGTTCAAGGTGTTGACTACGATGAGAGTTTCTCACTCGTATCTATGCTTGAGTCTGTCCGAATCATGTTAGTAATTGCCGCATTTTATGAAATCTGGCAAATGGATAAACAAAACTGCATTCCTTAATGGATTTATTAAAGAAGAGTTGTATATAATGCAACTAGAAGGTTTTGTCAATCCGAAAGATGCTAACAAAATGTGCAAGCTCCAGCGATCCATCTGTGGGCTGGTGCAAGCATCTCGGAGTTGGAATATACGCTTTGATGAGTTGATCAAAGCATATAGTTTTATACAGACTTGCAGTGAAGCCTGTATTTACAAGAAAGTGAGTGGGAGCACAACAGCATTTCTGATAAGTATATGTGAATGACATATTGTTGATCGGAAATAATGTAGGATTATTCTGTAAAGCATAAAGGAGTGTTTGAAAGGGATTTTCAAAGAAAGACTTCGGTGAAGCTGCTTACATATTGAGCTTCAAGATCTATAGAGATAGATCAAGACGCTTGATAAGTTTTTTCAATGAGTACATACCTTGACAAGATTTTGAAGTAGTTCAAAATGGAGCAGTCAAAGAAAGAGTTCTTGCCTGTATTACAAGGTGTGAAGTTGAGTAAGACTCAAAGCGCGACCACGGCAGAAGATAGAAAGAGAATGAAAGTCATTCCCTATGCCTTGGCCATAGGTTCTATAAAGTATGTCATGCTGTATACCAAATCTATTGTATACCCTGCATTGATTTGGCAAGGGAGTACAATAGTGATCCAGGAGTAGATCACTGGACAGCGGTCAGAATTATCTTTAGTGAAATAAGGATATTTTTCTCGATTATGGACGTGACAAAAAGGTTCGTCGTAAAGGGTTACGTCGATGCAAGTTTTTGACACTGATCCAGATGATTCTAAGTCTCAATCTGGATACATATTGAAAGTGGGAGCAATTAGCTAGAGTAGCTCCGTGTAGAGCATTGTAGACATAGAACTTGCAAAATACTTACGGATCTGAATGTGACAGACCCGTTGACTAAAATTATCTCACAAGCAAAACATGATCACACCTTAGTACTCTTTGGGTGTTAATCACATAGATATGTGAACTAGATTACTGACTCTAGTAAACCCTTCGAGTGTTGGTCACATGATGATGTGAACTATGGGTGTTAATCACATGGTGATGTGAACTATTGCTGTTAAATCACATGGCGATGTGAACTAGATTATTGACTCTAGTGCAAGTGGGAGACTGACGGAAATATCCCTAGAGGCAATAATAAAGTTATTATTTATTTCCTTATATCATGATAAATGTTTATTATTCATGCTAGAATTGTATTAACCGGAAACATAATACATGTGTGAATACATAAACAAACTTAGTGTCACAAGTAAGCCTCTACTTGACTAGCTCGTTAATCAAAGATGGTTAAGTTTCCTAACCATGAACAAGGTGTTGTTATTTTAGTAACGAGGTCACATCATTAGTTGAATGATCTAATTGACATGACCCATTCCATTAGCTTAGCACCCGATCGTTTAGTATGTTGCTATTGCTTTCTTCATGACTTATACATGTTCCTATGACTATGAGATTATGCAACTCCCGTTTGCCGGAGGAACACTTTCGGTGCTACCAAACGTCACAACGTAACTGGGTGATTATAAAGGAGTACTACAGGTGTCTCCAAAGGTAGATGTTGGGTTGGCGTATTTCGAGATTGGGATTTGTCACTCCGATTGTCGAAGAGGTATCTCTGGGCCCTCTCGGTAATGCACATCACATAAGCCTTGCAAGCACTGCAACTAATATGTTAGTTGTGAGACGATGTATTACGGAACGAGTAAAGAGACTTGCCGGTAACGAGATTGAACTAGGTATTGGATACCGACGATCGAATCTCGGGCAAGTAACATACCAATGACAAAGGGAACAACGTATGTTGTTATGCGGTCTGACCGATAAAGATCTTCATAGAATATGTAGGAGCCAATATGGGCATCCAGGTCCCGCTATTGGTTATTGACCAGAGACGTGTCTCGGTCATGTCTACATCATTCTCGAACCGTAGGGTCCGCACGCTTAACGTTGCGATGACAGTTATTATGAGTTTATGCATTTTGATGTACCGAAGTTAGTTCAGAGTCCCGGATGTGATCACGGACATGACGAGGAGTCTCGAAATGGTCGAGACATAAAGATTGATATACTGGAAGCCTATAATTGGATATCGGAAGTGTTCCGGGTGAAATCAGGATTTTACCGGAGTACCGGGAGGTTACCGGAACCCCCCGGGAACCATATGGGCCTTAATGGGCTTTAGTGGAAAGGAGAAAGGGGCAGCCCAAGGTGGTCGCGCGCCTCCCCCCTCCCCTAGTCCTATTAGGACTAGGAGAGGTGGCCGACCCCCCTCTCTCTCTTTCCCCCCTCAAGGAATCCTATTCCAACTAGGATTGGGGGGGGGGGGATCCTACTCCCAGAGGGAGTAGGACTCTCCTGGCGCGCCCTCCTTGGCCGGCCAGCCCCTCCCCCTTGGATCCATTATATACGGGGGCAGGGGGCACCTCTAGACACACAAGTTGATCATTGAGATCGTTCCTTAGCCATGTGCGGTGCCCCCTGCCACCATATTCCACCTCAATCATATCGTTGTAGTGCTTAGGCGAAGCCCTGCGTCGGTAGAACATCAAGATCGTCACCACGCCGTCGTGCTGACGGAACTCCTCCCCGAAGCTTTGCTAGATCGGAGCCCGGGGATCGTCATCGAGCTGTACGTGTGCTAAGAACTCGGAGGTGCCGGAGTAACGGTGCTTGGATCGGTCGGATCGGGAAGAAGACGTATGACTACTTCCTCTACGTTGTGTCAACGCTTCCGTTGCGATCTACAAGGGTACGTAGATCATACTCTCCCCTCGTTGCTATGCATCACCATGATCTTGCATGTGCGTAGGAATTTTTTTTGAAATTACTAGGTTCTCCAACAGTTTCTGGGACCCTCGATATAGAAACATAAAAGGAAATAAAAAGAGGGAGAAATTTACATAGGTATAGCAGTAGTGCGTTTTGGAAAAAGTGCTATAGCTACATTAGCTATAGCGCGTTCTGCGAAACGCACTACCGCTAGTTTTGACTTAACCAAAAAACCATTTCCCCCTGGCCACCACTTGCCCCCCAAATCTCTCGACCCACCCCGCGCCGCCGTCTCCCCGATTCGCCGTCGCCCCACTTTGCCGCTGTCTCCTGCCGACGTCGACGCCCCCGGAGCCACCAGAGCCGTGCGCCGTCGACACCACCGGAGCCGCCCCAAATGCCACGGAGCCGCGCGGCCTCATCAACTTCACCGGAGCCGCCGTCTACTCCACTGGATCCTCCCTCGCCACAACTGCCTCCCTCGCCGTCACCGGAGACGCCACTGCCTCCCTCGCCACCACCGGAGCCATCCTCTGTAAGCCCCCACCCCTCCTCTCTCTCTCTCATGCATAGGTTATCTAGTTTAATTATGTTAATTATCTAGGTTAGGGCAAAAATTTAGTTAGGGCTTTGACAGAGAAGTAGTTAGGTTAACTAGTTTAATTAGGTTAATTACCTAGGTTAGTGCAAAAATTTAGTTAGGGCTTTGACAGAGAACTAGTCAGGTTAACTAGTTTAATTAGGTTAATTATCTAGGTTATTTAGGCAAGTTTTATTTTAAAGATGATCCCTTCCTAGACTTTTATTGTTGATTATATCTTTTCATTGAAGTGGTCATGTTGTTTGTGCCCAAGTGGCTTTGTTGTTTCAGTGAAGCTGAGTGGCCTATATATGTTTTGCCGGAATGTTGATTCATTTCCGTTCCGGCAAATTTCAGGTTCTCGATTTTTCCCCTTTTTAGCAAAGGTGATGCCGAAATTTTCCGTGAATTTCGGCATGACTTGTGCTACAAACTAGGACTTATCGAGTGCCCGGGATTTGCCGCACTAGGAAGGAGTCAACGTTACTGCAAAACAATAGGCCTTTTTATGTCATTATTCATTTTATTAGGTCTAGAATTAATTGACTAGATTTAATCATAGGAAACATGGCTAGCAACGATGAAGGACAGGGTTCTAGTGATTGCGACGACGTCTACCGGGCGGCAGACGAATTTTTTAGCCTTGACGACGATCAACGACCGATGTTGTTGCTGGGCCCACCGGTGGCATCGGGGACTGAGACTGACACCCAAACCGGTGCTGAGACTGAGACCGGCGCTCAGACTCAGACCAACATCTAGACCGGCGCTGAGACTGAGACCGGCGCTGCCTCGGGGAGCGGAGCCGGTGTAGAACCGAAAGCAAAGAGGCAACGGGTTCCTAACAAACTCAGGACTACTAGACTGGTGGTCACGGAGGTGGACGACGGCAATTTTGAGCCAAAGGCGCCTGAGGAAGCGCGTTGATGCTACGGCAATCAAATAGGCTGCATCGTACGGACAACCGCCACCATCAACGATGAGAAACTACAGAAGATAGAAAATATGAGGAGCTCCCTCCTAAAGAAATTTCACCATATATTCTTGTTCCCGGGCCGGAATGAGAAGGATTATGAAGATCCAGATGAGGACCCGGCAATGAAGAAGATAAACAAACACGCCATGACCAAGTTTAGCGACGCGTTGGCCGCCTGGAAAAATCGAGTGAAAGCAAAGACCATCGACAAGAAGGAACCCTACTCCGAGATTGTAAAGGATAATCCGACAATCACGGAAGAGCAGTTTCAAATATTCAAGGAGGCTTGCGAGGCCGAAGCTGCCAAAAAAATTCTAAGTACATGAAGGGGCTTCAAGAGAGGAACATTGGGAGCCACCACCTCGGAAGCCGTGGTTACGGTGGAAAGAGGTCCAAATGGGCCAAGGAGGACGCGGAAGCCGCGAGTCTGGGCATCCCAGACCCCTTGGCGGAGTTCACAGTCCCGCAGGAGGGTGACGTCCTCAGTGCCCGGCACCGTTGGGAACCAGTGAAGAAGGTTTACGAGACAAAACTGGTCATTACGGAGTTCATGAGACTGCTGGTAATTTTAGTTTCCGATCAATTCGACTGCACACGTTAGTCATATTTGTAAACAATCCTTGTGCCTTTTGCAGAGAGAGCAGCACAGGATTACGCCGAAAGCGACTCGCCGTCTGAGGCATTGGCGAGGCCCAAGTGGGACACTCCATTCAACCGGGCGTTGAACATATTGAAACGACAACCGGTGGATACTCTACCGTCGTATGGACGCGTGCACGGTGTCGGAGACGGCACCACGTGGAAGAAGTACTACCGTGAGACCACGGAGGAGAGAAAGGAAAGACGGAGGTTAAATGAAGAAAACATCGACAAGAAGGTTGAGATTGCGGTTGAGAAGAAATCAACTCAGACAGTCGCAACAGCGGTAGCTGCCGCAAAACATGTGGCTGTAGATATTTCTACTTCCTTGATTCCGGCCGTTTTCAATTGGACCAGGCAAAATCCATAAAAAAATGCAGCGGACTTTCCCCTTGCTGACTTCTTGGCGGGGAGCAGCTCGACTAGCGTTGCACCAGCACCTGCAGCTGCACCGGCTCCCACACCGTACGTGCTCGGCGGTGCTTCATCTTTGGCTGAGCTCGACGCCCTCACGGTATCTGTCACACCGGCCCCCTTCAATATAAATGTATGCGGATTTTTGCTCGACCAGGTCATTGATCCGAAGGGAGAATACTATTACCCGCTACCACCCCCATGAAGAACCACTTCCAATTGTCATATCGTTCTCCGAAGGCACCAATTAGGCTAATGCCACTGGCTCCGAAGGCAACATTGTAGGAGAAATTGTATATAGCTATCTAATTGTATATATATATATATACATGTGTGTATGTCTGAATTAATTAATATGGTGGTTTAAGACACATTTGATGATATATATATATATGATCGGTTCTACTAGAAATTCTATTTATATATATATATGCATTGCATAACGTGTACAATGTGTAGTATCGTAAAATACCAGCAAACAAAAAAGAATTAAATGGAAAACACAAAATTAAATGAAAAAGAAATCATAAACCCAAAACCCCCCAACATTTTAATACCGGTTGGTGTTACCAACCGGCACTAAAGGGCTCCCTGCCCCCGGAGTTGCCTCGTGCCACGTGGTTGGCCTTTAGCACCGGTTCGTGCTTAACCGGTACTAAAGGGGGGCCTTTAGTGACCACACTTTAGTGCCGGTTGTGGAATCGGCACTAAAGGGCCTTACGAACCGGTGCTATTGCCCGATTCTGCACTAGTGGATGAGGCAGCAAAGTAGCGTAAGTATTTCCCTCAGTTTTTGAGAACCAAGGTATCAATCCAGTAGGAGGCCACGCGCGAGTCTCTCATACCTACACAAAACAATAGCTCAACGCAACCAACGCGATTAGGGGTTGTCAATCCCTTCACGGTCACTTACGAGATTGAGATCTGATAGAGATGATAGATAATATTTTTGGTATTTTTGGTATAAAGATGCAAAGTAAAATAAAAGGCAAAGGTAAAAAGCAAAGCAAATATAAAGTGATGGAGATTGATATGATGAGAATAGACCCGGGGGCCATAGATTTCACTAGTGGCTTCTCTCAAGAACATAAGTATTTCTACGGTGGGTGAACAAATTACTGTTGAGCAATTGATAGAATTGAGCATAGTTATGAGAATATCTAGGCATGATCATGTATATAGGCATCACGTCCGAGACAAGTAGACCGACTCCTGCCTGCATCTACTACTATTACTCTACTCATCGACCGCTATCCAGCATGCATCTAGAGTATTAAGTTCAAGAAAAAACAAAGTAACGCCTTAAGCAAGATGACATGATGTAGAGGAATAAATTCATGCAATATGATAAATACCCCATCTTGTTATCCTCGATGGCAACAATACAATACGTGCCTTGCTGCCCCTACAGTCACTGGGAAAGGACACCGCAAGATTGAACCCAAAGCTAAGCACTTCTCCCATTGCAAGAAAAACCAATCTAGTAGACCAAACCAAACTGATAATTCGAAGAGACTTGCAAAGATAACCAATCATACATGAAAGAATTCAGAAAAGATTCAAATATTGTTCGTAGATAATCTTGATCATAAACCCACAATTCATCGGTCTCAACAAACACACCGCAAAAAGAAGATTACATCGAATAGATCTCCACGAGAGAGGGGGAGAACATTGTATTGAGATCCAAAAAGAGAGAAGAAGCCATCTAGCTAATAAATATGGACCCGAAGGTCTGAGGTAAACTACTCACACTTCATCGGAGGGGCTATGATGTTGATGTAGAAGCCCTCCGTGGTGGATTCCCCTTCCGGCGGAGCTCCGGAACACGCCCGAAGATGGGATCTCGTGGGTACAGAAGGTTGCGGTGGTGGAATTTGGTTTTTGGCTCCGTATCTGATCGTTTGGGGGTATGTAGGTATATATAGGAGGAAGGAGTATGTCGGTGGAGCTTCGAGGGCCCCACGAGGTAGGGGGCGCTCCCTAGGGGGGCGCCCTCCACCCTCGTGACCGCCTCGTGGCTTTCTTGACGGAGGGTCCAAGTCTCCTGGATCATATCTGATGAGAAAATCACGTTCCCGAAGGTTTCATTCCGTTTGGACTCCGTTTGATATTCCGTTTCTTCGAAACACTGAAATAGGCAAAAAACAGCAATTCTGGGCTGGGCCTCCGGTTAATAGGTTAGTCCCAAAAGTAATATAAAACTGGAAAATAAAGCCCAATATAGTCCAAAACAGTAGATAATATAGCATGGAGCAATCAAAAATTATAGATACGTTGGAGACATATCAACCACGTCATCAATAAAGACGAAGAATACCATGTGGAATATGAGTTCAGATGTTAGGGGATTGTAAGAGATCTTATATTGTACATATGTAGCCAATAGCATCGGATAGTTATACGAAAACTTGTTGTTCGACCAATCTCTCGGAGAAGGAGAGAGGTCGATCACTTCTCTCTGTATATGTTCATGACGAACTTCTGTACTTAATGGTTTCCTTCATTTGCTTACTAGCTAGCGTGTTGAGTCCCCTCTATACGTATAGTACGTAGCGTCGACCAAGCATGGAGATAAGAGAGGACACTTCTCTCTATTAGCTAGCTAACACAATATATGAAACCCCTAAATTAACCCTACAAAACCCCTAAACCCCCCCCCCCCTTCAAAAATGAAAACAAAAACCCCAGCACCTGAACAGCTGACGCGTGGACGCTTATTGGTCCCGGTTCGTTCTATCAACCGGGGCAAAAGGCCCTCCTGCCTGGGCAAGCCGAAGCGGCCACGTGGCGCCCGTTTTGTCCCGGTTGGTATAAGAACCGGGACTAAAGGTGTAGGGCATTAGTTTTTTTTAGAAAAGGAGGATGACCCCCGGCCTCTGCATCTAGGCGATGCATACAGCCACTTTAGTAATTATTCTCACAAGACCTTACAAAATCATACAACAGTAAGACTAAAGCTGCCATATAAGCAATAAACTGTCGCTACACCTATCTAGTTGATGAAGGGGCGCAGATAGCCTGGGCCTAATACCAAACAGACATCGCAGCCAAGCCTATCATCTAAGACCTGAGACCCCAACCTAGCCACTTGCCGGGTCTGGGGCACACACTGGTCCGGCGTGCTCTCAGAGGCCGCCGCCGCCAACTGCCACCGTCCATCTTCAAAACTGTACTGATGCATCAACCTTGCTCGGTCCAGCTATCGTCGACGCCACCACGGTGCCCAATGGCACCTCCTCCCTGCGCGCAAACAGTTGAACACGTCATGGTCACCACTGATACACCTCAGCGCCATGCAGCCAAGTACCACCAGCCGACACAGGTTGAAGTCCTAGGAGGATCTGTCGTGCGTAGCACCTGCCGACCAGGCATAACAAAGCATAGCACCTGTCGGTCAGGCATGACTTGACATCTCCACCGAAGCTCCGTGCAAGATGAAGCCACTCCACCTCCTGCCTCTGACTTCCAGCGCTGCTCCACAAACGATGCTCCCAAGAGAGAAACGACACCGCAGTGCTGCCATCGTCCGATCTGGAACACCAGATCCTAGGGTTTCCCCCGGAGAGCAGCATGAGTGGGTCGACAGTAGTTACACGACGATCCCTTCATCAAGTAACGGCGTAGAACGCCGCCATTGCCTACCATCGGCTCGGTTTTCACCGGCAACCATGTCTCCCCAACTCACAACCGGGACTAGATGATGGATCCCGAGATCCGATCACCAAGCTTCTGGCCGGCCACCGCTGACGAAGAAGATGACCAACACCACTGGCTACACCGGCCAGAACAGATTTGCCATGGGTGCCGCCAAGCAGTCCACCAGGCCCTCGATGCCGCCGCCGATCAAAAGCCAGATGACATGCCGCCGAAGACCGCATCGCGCTGCCGCCCGATGCAGGCCAGCCGCCGCAGCAGCCGACCGCCGCCGCCGTCGAAGCCAACGCCGTCACTTCTAGATCGGCCGCACCTCCATGCATGTTGGGGCCCCGCCACCCCTGAGACGCGGGAGGGAGGAAGAGCCCTCGCCACCACCGTCGGCCTCCGGGGACAAGCCGGCGGCGTCCTCGGGCGGCGGCGGGAGGAGGGGAGGAAGATGGGCAAGGCCCCGGCGGCGGCAAGGGTTGGGGAGCCACCCGAGTCGCCCGAGCGGGGGGGGGGGGGGGGGGGGGGGCGACGCGGGGGCTACTCGTTCGTCTCGGGTCCATCCTTCAGTGTAGGGCATTAGTACCGACCCTTTAGTCCCTGTGTCCGAACCGGGACAAATGGGCTTATGAACCGGGACAAATGACATTTTTTCTACTAGTGGTCTCCCTGGCCACAAATACCAGTATGTTTTTCCCCTCCAGTAGGGAGTAGGAAATTCAGCTACGGATCAAATACATTGCACATTATGTTGTTTTTCAGCAGCAAATCATTTCAGGAACACGTTGTTGTTGTTTGGAGTGGAGTAGCGTCCTTCACACAGATAAATGTGAGTACAGCGAGGCTTCCTACCTCCTTGCTCGTTAAATTACCCCTGCCTGGCTGTGGTGGTTAATTATGCTCATTCACATGTGCAACCGGCCATGACTGATTGTTTCTCTTTTCTGTCACTATACTTAATTTGGTGATATATATGCTGATGGCAGCTTTAGGCTTTCGAATCAGATTCAAATTTACTGGATGACAGCAACTTAATTCATACTAGCGTACAAAACTATGCGTTGTGGGTATAGGGTGTTGAATTGTTTAGGCCGGCTGGCCGGTCGGTAACTTAGTGGATTAACCACACGTCGCATCTTATCTATTTGCCCTATAAGGCGCCAAGTGACAACTTGTACCAACTGATCAATTGGCTTGATTAAGATTAGTAAACACAGACGGAGGTAACCAAAAAGCCGGCCATCGGCAATATCTAGGTGATTAGCTGGCCAATGGTTGGCAAGCAAATACATATACCGATCAATTAGGGCTTGTACTCATTTCTCTGTTACGCACACAAACTGTATCCCGCCATGGCCGAAGCAATTGTAGGTTTGTTGATCGTCAAGCTGGGTGCGGCCTTGGGGAAGGAGGCAGCAACCTATGGCGTATCGCTGCTTTTCAATGAAGGCTCTGCCCTCAGGGGTATCTTTGGTGAGATTCGTGAAGCCAAGGAGGAGCTTGAGAGTATGCAGGCTTATCTTATAGGGGCAGAGCGGTTCAAGGATACCAATGAAACAATTGGCCTTTTTGTTGAGAGGATCAGAGGTTTCGCCTTCGAGATCGAGGATGTTGTCGATGAGTTCACCTATAAGTTGGAGGACAAGCATGGAGGGTTTGCTGCCAAGATGAAGAAGAGGATCAAGCATGTCAAGACCTGGCGCCAACTTGCGCACAAGTTGAAAGATATCAACGGCAGGCTTCAAGCGGCTAAACAGAGGAAGGAGCACTACGCCATTCCAGAAATCAGCAGAAATTATGGAGGCAGTGCTCAGCAACCTTTCAGTTTCACAAGGGACGAGGACCTTGTAGGGATTTCTGAGCACAAGGAGCAGTTGATACAATGGCTGACAGGTGATATGCAAGAGGAAAGAAGCAAGATTACCATTGTGTGGGGCATGCCAGGTGTGGGGAAAACAACGTTGGTTGCTCATCCGTCTGTAGGTCCGCGGACAAGTCGGCCTGCGGAGGAAATGCCCGGTTCTACGGGTGACCTTCTTCCTGAGCTCTCACAACTGCACGAACGAGTTCGGCAGGTGATGCAAGGCGTCGCCCAGGCCTTGTGGCCATCCGTCTCCATGCCCGAAGGCCTTGGAGAGCTTGCAGAGAAGCTGAAGGGGGCGCGGCGACGCTTTCGATTATGGAAGATATCGGCCTGCCGTCAAGGCGCCAGGGAGGCCTGGGCCATGGTGAAGAAACAGTACACGAAGGCTGACCCAAACCACATGGCCGAGGTTGGACCTGTGGGGCCCGATGGGAAGGAGATCCCTGTGATTTTAGTATACGGCCAAGTAGAGTTGGCCGCAAGGTATTCCCAACAGGACTGTAAACTAGACAGCCTATTAGATGGTATTGAGGAGGAATATAATTAGTCAAATTGACTATGTAATTTAAAGTGACATGTATAATGCCTTCTAGCTGGATCGTAGATCGTTTGTCATGGCGGACCATTTCGCTTCAACCTCGGGACCTGACGGTCCGGAGTGTGTCTGAATACCCTCTAGGTTATGTAGCCTTCTAGCCGGATTGTAGATCGTTTGTCATGGCGGACCATTTCGCTTCAACCTCGGGACCTGACGGTCCGGAGTGTGTCCGAATACCCTCTAGGTTATGTAAGAACCGGGGCATGCATGGAGACCGGGCGTAGGGGTCATTAGTGCTTGAACAGACAAATGCCCAACTAGTTATGTTATATTACATGGTTAGTAAGAAACATCTTCCAGGGAGAATTGTTCCGTTAGGGGGTTCCTTTCCCTGGGAGGCATGCCCTAAAGTGCATGTCCGAACTGCGAAAAGGGACGCAGGAAAACATCTGGGGGCACATAAACAAGTAAAAAATCATCTTTAGTTCACCGACCGAATATTCCCTTAAGAACGCTAGCTTTCGGCTTCACCCAGTCTGAGGTACACATCCAGCTGACCCGGCAGTAACAATCGCAGAGGTGCTTCCTTTACCACCTAGCCGAACAAACGGGAACGTAGGGGCAAGCACAGGAGCCAGGCAACCCAGCTTGGCCAAAACTTAAGTCATATCGATGCATATAATGGTGAATAAAAGGTACATGCGAAAGTGTGACACATGTGTTGGGCGTGAAGCCCGTATAATTAAGCTTCTGTAAAAGAAGCCCCCAGGTCTAATGAGTGCGGAAAACGCATCATTTGTGCAAATGGGGCACGGATGAGACCTTAAAGGCTGTTAGGAGACGAACGCAGAGTCCGGCGTTTAGGCGTAGAATCTTCGGAGACGGGCTGCGTTCCATGGGTTCGGCTCGACTCGGTTATCCGATGCATCTCGCAGACGGTACGCTCCGCCAGTCAGGACTTGGTAAATAATGAAAGGACCTTCCCATTTGGGCTTGAGTTTGTCCTTTTTCTTATCCGGCAGGCGTAGAATTAATTCGCCAACATTGTAAGTTTTGGCTCGCACTTCCCTGCTTTGATATCTTCGAGTCTGTTGTTGATAGAATGTGGAACGGGCTTTTGCCACATCACGCTCCTCCTCCAAGGCGTCCAGACTGTCCTGCCGATCAAGCTCGGCCTCTCTTTCTTCGTACATGCGCACGCGAGGTGAGTCATGAATTATGTCGCAGGGAAAAACCGCCTCTGCGCCGTACACCATGAAGAATGGTGTATATCCGGTGGTGCGATTCGGCATGGTCCGCAGCCCCCAGAGTACGGAGTCGAGCTCCTCTACCTAGTGCGTATTAGATTCTTTAAGGGACCGCACTAATCTGGGTTTGATGCCGCTCATGATGAGACCATTTGCTCGCTCGACCTGGCCGTTGGTTTGTGGGTGATAGACGGAAGCATAATCGAGCTTAATGCCCATGTTTTTGCACCAGAGTTTTACCTCATCGGCCGTAAAGTTTGTGCCGTTATCAGTGATGATGCTATGGGGGACGCCATATCGGTGTACGACCCCGTATATGAAGTCTATCACCGGTCCGGATTCGGCCGTCTTAATAGGCTTGGCTTCTATCCATTTGGTGAACTTATCCACCATGACCAGTAAGTATTTTTTCTTGTGGGTTCCCCCTTTAAGGGGTCCAACCATGTCAAGCCCCCAGACCGCGAAGAGCCAAGTGATGGGGATAGTGTGGAGGGCGGTGGGTGGCATATGGCTTTGGTTTGCAAAAAGCTGGCAACCAACGCATCGTTGGACTAAATCCCGAGCGTCTGCTCGGGCCGTCGGCCAATAAAAGCCTGTACGGAAGGCCTTGCTTACAAGGGCCCGAGCTGCGGCGTGATGACCATCGAGTCCGGCATGAATTTCCGCCCTTCCACTTCGGAGATACACCTTTGAAGGACTCCGGTGGTGCTTTTCTTATAAAGCTCTCCCTCATGGACTTTGTAGGCTTTAGATCGCCGCACTATGCAGCGTGCCTCGTTTTGGTCCTCGGGAAGTTCCTGCCTAGTAAGGTAGGCTAGGAATGGTTCTGTCCACGGGGCATTGACGGCCATTATTACGTGGGCTGAAGATGTTACTTCGTTGGCAGAGCCTCCAACTATGTCAGGGTGTTCGGTGTCGGACAGTGTGATTGGGTCCGGGCTGTTATTGCCGGGTTCCCCTTCCCATACTACGGATGGCTTGAACAGCCTTTCCAAGAAGATGTTGGGGGGGGGGACTGCATCGCGTTTTGCGCCGATGCGTGCCAGGACATCTGCGGCCTGATTATTTTCCCGGGCTATATGCTGAAATTCGAGCCCTTCGAACCGAGCTGACATTTTTAGGACGGCATTGCGGTAAGCTGCCATTTTTGGATCCTTGGCATCAAAGTCACCATTTATTTGGGATATTGCGAGGTTCGAATCCCCGCGCACCTCTAGGCGTTGAATGCCCATGGATACCGCCATCCGGAGGCCGTGTAGAAGGGCCTCATATTCGGCTGCGTTGTTGGAGTCCGTATACATTATCTGGAGTACGTATTGAACTATATCTCCTGTGGGGGATGTTAAAATGACACCAGCCCCCAGACCGGCCAGCATTTTGGAGCCGTCGAAGTGCATGATCCAGTTGGAATATGTGCCGTACTCTTTAGGGAGTTTGGCTTCCATCCATTCGGCGATGAAGTCGGCCAAAACTTGCGATTTAATAGCTCGCCGTGGCTTGTAAGTTATGTCGAACGGGAGGAGCCATTTGGCAATCCGGCCCGTCGCGTCGCGGTTGTTTATAATATCGTTAAGTGGCACTTCCGAGGCTACCGTTATCGAACACTCTTGAAAGTAGTGTCGCAGTTTTCGAGATGCCATGAACACCGCGTACGCTATCTTTTGATAATGTGGGTACCGTGACTTGCACGGAGTAAGGACAGGGGACACATAGTAAACCGGCTTTTGAAGGGGGAATTTATGTCCGTCCGTCTCTTGTTCGACGACGAGCACCGCGCTCAAAACTTGGTGAGTCGCCGCAATGTATAGTAGCATTGGTTCGCCAATGTTTGGCACGGACAGGACTGGGTTTGTTGCCAATATGGCTTTGATTTCTTCCAGTCCGGCCGTGGCGGCATCCGTCCACTCGAAGTGCTCGGTGCGCCGAAGGAGGCGATAAAGGGGTAATGCCTTCTCTCCCAAGCGGGAGATAAAGCGGCTTAGAGCTGCCACGCATCCAGTCAATTTTTGTATTTGTTTGAGGTTTTTTGGGGTATCCAGTTGTGATAGAGCTTGGATTTTGGCCGGATTTGCTTCAATTCCTCTACTGGATACAATGAAGCCCAAGAGCTTTCCCGCTGGTACGCCGAAGACGCAATTTTCCAGGTTGAGCTTGATGTCATATGTTCGGAGATTATCAAATGTTAACCTCAAGTCGTCTACTAGGGATTCGACATGCCTTGTTTTGACGACCACGTCATCTACGTATGCCTCCACTATTTTGCCGATCTGGTTTGCCAGACAAGTCTGAATCATGCGTTGATATGTTGCGCCGGCGTTTTTGAGCCCGAAGGGCATTGTGTTGAAGCAGAATGGGCCGTATGGTGTAATGAATGCCGTTGCGGCTTGGTCTGGCTCTACCATCTTAATTTGATGGTAGCCGGAGTATGCATCGAGGAAACACAATGAATCGTGTCCTGCGGTAGAATCGATAATTTGGTCGATGCGGGGGAGGGGGAAGGGATCCTTTGGGCAAGCCTTGTTGAGGTCCTTAAAATCGACGCAGGGCCGCCAGGATTTGTCCTTCTTTGGTACCATGACCAGGTTTGCTAGCCAGTCCGGATGTTTTATGTCTCTGATGAATCCGGCCTCCAATAGCTTGGCTAGTTCCTCTCCCATGGCTTGTCTTTTGGGTTCGGAGAAATGCCGAAGAGCCTGCTTGACTGGCTTGAATCCTTTTAGGATATTTAAACTGTGCTCGGCCAGCCTGCGTGGGATTCCTGGCATGTCTGAAGGGTGCCAGGCGAATATATCCCAGTTCTCACGTAGGAACTCTCGCAGTGTGGCGTCTACATCAGGGTTTAACTGTGCCCCGATGGAAGCTGTTTTCGTGGGGTCCGTTGGGTGGACCTGGAATTTGACTATTTCGTCCGCTGGTTTAAAGGAGGTGGACTTGGATCATTTTTCGAGTATCACATCGTCCCTATTCACCGTGGAGCGCAGCATAGTGAGTTCCTCAGCCGCTAGGGCTTCGGATAGTGCCTCGAGGGCCAGTGCGGCTGTCTTGTTTTCGGTGCGGAGTGCTATGTCCGGATCCCTAGCGAGAGTGATGATTCTATTGGGCCCGGGCATCTTGAGCTTCATGTACCCGTAATGAGGTATGGCTTGGAAGATTGTGAACGCCTCCCGCCCTAGCAGAGCGTGGTATCCGCTACTGAACGGGGCCACTTGGAACGTGACTTCTTCGGACCTGTAATTATCCGGCGTGCCGAACACCACATCTAGTGTGATTTTTCCTGTACAGCGCGCTTCCCGGCTGGGGAGTATTCCTCTAAAGGTTGTGCTGCTTCGCTCAATGCAGTTCCAGTCTATTTCCATTTTTTGAAGAGTTTCCTCATAAATGAGGTTCAATCCGCTGCCGCCATCCATGAGTACCTTGGTAAGGCGAAAGCCGTCCACTATTGCACTGAGGACCAATGCGGCTGGTGCTCGGGCTGTTCGGAATTTAGGCTCGTCACTGGCGTTAAAAGTGATAGCCGTGTCACTCCATGGGTTTATTGTTGCTACATGGTAGACTTCGGCAAGGCTGCGGAGTGTTCGTTTTCGGATATTATTTGATGCAAAAGTCTCGAAGACTGTTAATACCGTATTGGTATCCCTGGGAGGGTTTTCTCTGGCTTCTGGGAATAGGAGATCTTCGCCACTTTTGGCCACCTGCCGGAGTATCCAACATGCTCTAAGGCTATGAGTTGGTATGGCGCCCTCTGTACAATGGATTTTATAGGGTCCATTGAGCCATCCCTCCAGTACGGTTCCGTGCCCTGTAGAAGGTTTTTTCTTTTTGGTGTTTAACCCGTGTGTCTGGTGATGATGCACCCTTTTATTTCGGACTGGGTTTGTATTCAGTGCTGGATTATCCCAAAATTTTATCTCGGTTTTCCAAGCGCTTTCCATCGCACAGTACTTTCGTACTATGGACGCCAAGTCAGCGAAGCGTGTAATTTCACGGCGACTTATGGCGCTGAGGATTCCCTTGTCCGTGCAATTATTGTAGAAGAATGAAATTGCGTCTTCCTCACGGCAGTCCTTTATCCTGTTCATGACCAGGAGGAATCTGGCCCAATAATGATGTACCGTTTCTTTGGGCTCTTGCCTAATTTGGGATAGATCGCTTATGTTCGGGCGGGTGGGTGGAATTGAATCCGAAACCCTACCCAATCTGAGACTCAAGGGCCAAGGAGTTTCCGAATTCGGAAGTTTGGGTTCCTAGATGTTGTCCGATGAATCTGGCCCATTGCCTGACTCTAGGCTCAGGTCTTGAGTGACGTCCTCCCCTCCGCGGATATCCGGCTTGGAGGGATCGGGTATCCGGACATAACTAGTCCTTAAGATAGATAAAGGGCCGCCGCATTGTTCCTCCACCACCGCAACGTGATGGGTGACCTGGGGAGAGTTAATCTCTCTCGGATCGGGTTTAGGCCCAATCTGATCATGGTCTGTAGCGACTCCCAGGGCGGCCATGTGATCCAAGAGCTCGTTTAAGGAAGAGAGCTCGATTGGATCTAAATGCTCGGCGTTCTGAGTTGACGTGAAGATTGCTTTTGATGACCCGAGAAGTCATCGTCGGTGCAGTGGCCGAACAGGCGGTCATAAGAAAACCACCTAGCCGGAGAGTTTGGCCGACAGCCAAAGCTCCTTTAGCAACGGTGCCGTCTTTAAAGACGGGACGAGACATCCTTCCTGATGGCGACGGCACAGAGGAACTCTCAATGAAAGCACCAATGTCGGTGTCAAAACCGGCGGATCTCGGGTAGGGGGTCCCGAACTGTGCATCTAGGCGGATGGTAACAGGAGACAAGGGACATGATGTTTTGACCCAGGTTCGGGCCCTCTCGATGGAGGTAAAAACCTACTCCTGCTTGATTAATATTGATGATATGGGTCGTACAAGAGTAGATCTACCACGAGATCAGAGAGGCTAAACCCTAGAAGCTAGCCTATGGTATGATTGTTGTTCGTCCTATGGACTAAAACCCTCCGGTTTATATAGACATCGGAGAGGGCTAGGGTTACACAGAGTCGGTTACAATGGTAGGAGATCTACATATCCATATAGCCACGCTTGCCTTCCACGCCAAGGAAAGTCCCATCCGGACACGGGACGAAGTCTTCAATCTTGTATCTTCATGGTCCAAGAGTCCGGCTAAAGGTTATAGTCCGGCTATCCGGACACCCCCTAATCCAGCCAGGACTCCCTCAGTGGGCCCCCATTATCATGTCTGGGTGAACTTGCAACTAACCAAAAATGGGTCGTGCCCCCTAGTTGCATGTCGGGCGTTGACTTGCAATTAGGAAAATATGTCCACCCCACCCACCAGTTGCGTATCAAGAGTGGACTTGCAACTATGAGAAAAAGGAGGTGGGCCCTAGTTGCATGTCGGGTGTGGACTTACAACTGAGACAAAAAATGGGTCATGCACTTTAGTTGCATGTCGTGAGTGCACATGCAATTGGGATGGAAAATAGGTCGTGCACCCCAGTTGCATGTCGGGGTTGAACTTGCAACCGGGACAAAATGTTCACACCACCCACCTAGTTGCGTTTCTCGGGGAATTGCAACTTGCAACTAGGGAAAAAAGAGACTGGAACATTAGCATCTTGGGGCTTGGCTTGCAACTTGTAAAAAATGGGTCGCCCCTCCCTAGTTGTGTCTCAAAGGTGGGAATGGAATTGGGAAAAAAATGTGCCAAGCCCAATTGCATGATTGGGATGGACTCACAACTATGACAAAAATGGAGACGGGTCCAGTTGCATGTTCAGGGTGGACTAGCCATCAGCACGAAAGAGGTCCACCAATTGTGTGTCGAGGGTTTGCTTGTAACTGGAACGAAATATTGTGACATGCCTAATTGCATATCAAGGTTGGAGTTGCAACAAGGACAGAAAATGAGACAGGCCCATTTGCATGTTAGGGGTGGACTTGCAACTGGTACAAGCTAGCTGGGGCCACCCCAATTGAGTATCATGGGTGGACTTGTAACTGGGACATAAAATGGGTCGGGCACAGTTGCATGTCGATGGTGGACATGCAATTGGGACAAAAGGATCGGCCCCTATACTTGCGCGTTGAGGGAGGACTTCCAACTGTGACAAAAAATGGGTCGGGCCTAGTTGCATGTCGGTGTTGGACTTGCAACTGGGATAAAAGACTCGGCCCCTCCCTAGTTGCATATCAAGGGTGGACTTGCAACTAAGGAGAAAAGGGGGCAAGTTGCATGTCGGGGCTGGAGTTGCTATCCGGACAAAAAATGCCCCCCCCCCCAATGTCGTGTGTCTGAGGGTGGACTTGCAAACCTTGGACAATAACAAAAAATTATAGCCCGGTAGTTGCATGTCAGGGGTGGAGTTGCAACCCCAAGTTGTGTGTCGAGAAGGTGCACTTGCAACTACGACAAAAATTGGGGTCAGGCCCAGTTGCATATCAAGAGGTTGTCTTGCAATGGGAACAAAACAAGGTGACCCAGTTGCATGGCCGAGGCGGAGTTGCAACTAGGACAAAAAAAAGACTCACTATGAGAAATCACAAAAATACCAAGATGAAAAGAGGGCAAAGCGGACAAAGATGAATCTGAGGTCACTCATCGCGCCATGCTTGTTTGTCATCTTCTTCCTCGCAGGCATGAATATATATATAGGGCCATTTGCATTTCTGTCCCTAACTCGAACCACCTAATCAGATATACCCCTAATTCCAAAGCCTGCTCAAAAATGCCCCTCCGCCGTGAAGTGCCCTTATAGAAATGCCCCTCCGAGCCGTTTCCGTCCAGTCAAGGCTGTTTGACCGCTAACGTGCTGTTTCTTTGACATTTTTGCCCCTCCTGCCGTACATCTGGGCCCAACTAACCGGTTCACTCTCTCTCCCCTCTTTCTTATTCCTCGCGACGATAGGGGCATTTTTGAGCACGTACTGGATCGGGCGTTTCCGCGGTCAGAGAGAGAGGGGCAGGTCAAGCACGGCGTGGTGAGCGATGTCTACGGCGGGCACGGCGGGGATGTCTTCTACGAGCTCGTCGGTGGCCGCCAATGTAAGTTTCAGTGTCGATTTGGGGGAGATATGGGCATATTGCGAAATTAGGGTTCATCAATTTGGGTTTTTTTGCTGCTGTTAGGTTGATGGTGTCGGCATAGTTCAGTTTCAATCGGAGTTTTACATCCCCGATCTGACATTCTGTGGCCTTGAGGTTCGCTCGATGCAGCGGTGCCCTGGCCACGGGCTTATTCCTGCTCGTCGTGTCGCCTGGGGAGGAGCAAGCTCCGGCAGAAGGTTTCTCGGCTGCCCTCTTGATGTAAGTGTTTGGCTTTTAAGCTAGATTCGATTCTGCTCTTTCCCCTCTTTCTAATTCGATCATTGATTTTGCAGCTTCCTGATGAATGTGAGTGGGTTGTATGGATTGACCCGCCACCGACCGAACGTGTTGCTCGTGCATTTGAGGAGCTTCATGCAGGATTGGAGAAGAGCTGGCTAAAATCTCATGATTTAGAGAGGAGGGTGATGTATCTAACCGAGAAGAACAAGAAACTGAAGCTGAAGATGAAAAAGAGGAACGAGCCATGGGGATTTATCATAGTTCTTTGTATTAGCATTGTGGCCACATTTGTTTTTGGGTGGTCTAATAATCCATACTAAATGGATTTCTCTTTGTAGTGTATGTTGTGATGGAGCTTGGTGTGGGTATGTACTATGCACAGGACAATGTTGTGATGTTGCTATTTGGAAAATGACTCAAGAATCTTGCTTTGATCGATGACTGAAATAGCATAGATTGAAATATATGAACAAATGATCTGTTGTGACAAAATATGAGCTCACAAAAATATTTGAAAGTAGCAATTCACAAGATAGCAGCTCACATACATATTTCAAAGTAGCATTCACAAAGGAGCATTGTGAAGGAAATATGCCCTAGAGGCAATAATAAAGTTATTATTTATTTCCTTATATCATGATAAATGTTTATTATTCATGCTAGAATTGTATTAACCGGAAACATAATACATGTGTGAATACATAGACAAACAAGTGTCACTAGTATGCCTCTACTTGACTAGCTCGTTAATCAAAGATGGTTATGTTTCCTAACCATGAACAATGAGTTGTTATTTGATTAACGGAGGTCACATCATTAGTTGAATGATCTGATTGACATGACCCATTCCATTAGCTTAGCACCCGATCGTTTAGTATGTTGCTATTGCTTTCTTCATGACTCATACATGTTCCTATGACTATGAGATTATGCAACTCCCGTTTACCGGAGGAACACTTTGGGTGCTACCAAACGTCACAACGTAACTGGGTGATTATAAAGGAGCATTACAGGTGTCTCCAAAGGTAGATGTTGGGTTGGCGTATTTCGAGATTAGGATTTGTCACTCCGATTGTCGGAGAGGTATCTCTGGGCCCTCTCGGTAATACACATCACATAAGCCTTGCAAGCATTACAACTAATATGTTAGTTGTGAGATGATGTATTACGGAACGAGTAAAGAGACTTGCCGGTAACGAGATTGAACTAGGTATTGGATACCGACGATCGAATCTCGGGCAAGTAACATACCGATGACAAAGGGAACAACGTATGTTGTTATGCGGTCTGACCGATAAAGATCTTCGTAGAATATGTAGGAGCCAATATGGGCATCCAGGTCCCGCTATTGGTTATTGACCGGAGACGTGTCTCGGTCATGTCTACATTGTTCTCGAACCCGTAGGGTCCGCACGCTTAAGGTTACGATGACAGTTACATTATGAGTTTATGCATTTTGATGTACTGAAGGTTGTTCGGAGTACCGGATGTGATCACGGACATGACGAGGAGTCTCGAAATGGTCGAGACGTAAAGATTGATATATTGGAAGCCTATGTTTGGACATCGGAAGTGTTCCGGGTGAAATCGGGATTTTACCGGGTTACCGGGAGGTTACCGGAACCCCCCGGGAGCCATATGGGCCTTCATGGGCCTTAGTGGAAAGGAGAAAGGGGCAGCCCAAGGTGGCTGCACCACTTCCCCCTCCCCTAGTCCTATTAGGACTAGGAGAAGGTGGCCGGCCCCCCTCTCTCTCTTTCCCCCCCTTGGGGAATCCTAGTTGGAATAGGATTGGGGGGGAGTCCTACTCCCGGAAGGAGTAGGACTCCTCCTGCGCCCTCTCCCTGGCCGGCGCCCCCCTCCCCCCTTGGCTCCTTTATATACTGAGGTAGAGGCACCCTAGAACACACAAGTTGATCCACGTGATCTATTCCTTAGCCGTGTGCGGTGCCCCCTGCCACCATATTCCTCGATAATACTGTAGCGGAGTTTAGGCGAAGCCCTGCTACTGTAATACATCAAGATCGTCACCATGCCGTCATGCTGACGGAACTATTCCCCGACACTTTGCTGGATCAGAGTCCGGGGATCGTCATCGAGCTGAACGTGTGCTCGAACTCGGAGGTGCCATAGTTTCGGTGCTTGATCGGTTGGATCGTGAAGACGTACGACTACTTCCTCTACGTCGTGTCATCGCTTCCGCAGTCGGTCTGCGTTGGGTACGTAGACAACACTCTCCCCCTCGTTGCTATGCATCTCATGATCTTGCGTGTGCGTAGGAACTTTTTTGAAATTACTACGAAACCCAAAAGTGGTATCAGAGCCTAGGTTATTTATGTTGATGTTATATGCATGAGTAGAACACAAGTGAGTTGTGGATGATACAAGTCATACTGCCTACCAGCATGTCATACTTTGGTTCGGCGGTATTGTTGGACGAGACGACCCGGACCAACCTTACGCGTACGCTTACGCGAGACCGGTTCCCTCGACGTGCTTTGCACAGAGATGACTTGCGGGCGACTGTCTCTCCAACTTTAGTTGAACCAAGTATGGCTACGCCCGGTCCTTGCGAAGGTTAAAACGGAGTCTATTTGACAAACTATCGTTGTGGTTTTGATGCGTAGATGAGATTGGTTCTTACTTAAGCCCGTAGCAGCCACGTAAAACTTGCAACAACAAAGTAGAGGACGTTTAACTTGTTTTTGCAGGGCATGTTGTGATGTGATATGGTCAAGGCATGATGCTGAATTTTATCGTATGAGATGATCATGTTTTGTGACCGAGTTATTGGCAACTGGCAGGAGCCATATGGTTGTCGCTTTATTGTATGCAATGCAATCGCGATGTAATGCTTTACTTTATTACTAAACGGTAGTGATAGTCGTGGAAGCATAAGATTGGCGAGACGACAACGATGCTACGATGGAGATCAAGGTGTCGCGCCGGTGACGATGGTGATCATGACGGTGCTTCGGAGATGGAGATCACAAGAACAAGATGATGATGGCCATATCATATCACTTATATTGATTGCATGTGATGTTTATCTTTTTTATGCATCTTATCTTGCTTTGATTGACGGTAGCATTATAAGATGATCTCTCACTAAATTATCAAGAAGTGTTCTCCCTGAGTATGCACCGTTGCCAAAGTTCGTCATGCCCAGACACCACGTGATGATTGGGTGTGATAAGCTCTACGTCCATCTACAACGGGTGCAAGCCAGTTTTGCACACGCAGAATACTCAGGTTAAACTTGACGAGCCTAGCATATGCAGATATGGCCTCGGAACACGGAGACCGAAAGGTCGAGCGTGAATCATATAGTAGATATGATCAACATAACGATGTTCACCATTGAAAACTACTCCATCTCACGTGATGATCGGTTATGGTTTAGTTGATTTGGATCACGTAATCACTTAGAGGATTAGAGGGATGTCTATCTAAGTGGGAGTTCTTAAGTAATTTGATTAATTGAACTTAAACTTATCATGAACTTAGTACCTGATAGTATCTTGCTTGTTTATGTTGATTGTAGATAGATGGCTCGTGCTGTTGTTCCGTTGAATTTTAATGCGTTCCTTGAGAAAGCAAAGTTGAAAGATGATGGTAGCAATTACACGGACTGGGTCCGTAACTTGAGGATTATCCTCATTGCTGCACAGAAGAATTACGTCCTGGAAGCACCGCTGGGTGCCAGGCCTGCTGCTGGAGCAACACCAGATGTTATGAACGTCTGGCAGAGCAAAGCTGATGACTACTCGATAGTTCAGTGTGCCATGCTTTACGGCTTAGAATCGGGACTTCAACGACGTTTTGAACGTCATGGAGCATATGAGATGTTCCAGGAGTTGAAGTTAATATTTCAAGCAAATGCCCGAATTGAGAGATATGAAGTCTCCAATAAGTTCTATAGCTGCAAGATGGAGGAGAACAGTTCTGTTAGTGAGCATATACTCAAAATGTCTGGGTATAATAATCACTTGATTCAATTGGGAGTTAATCTTCCGGATGATTGCGTCATTGACAGAATTCTCCAATCACTGCCACCAAGCTACAAGAGCTTCGTGATGAACTATAATATGCAAGGGATGAACAAGACTATTCCCGAGCTCTTCGCAATGCTGAAAGCTGCGGAGGTAGAAATCAAAAAGGAGCATCAAGTGTTGATGGTTAACAAAACCACTAGTTTCAAGAAAAAGGGCAAAGGGAAGAAGAAGGGGAACTTCAAGAAGAATGGCAAACAAGTTGCTGCTCAGGAGAAGAAACCCAAGTCTGGACCTAAGCCTGAAACTGAGTGCTTCTACTGCAAGCAGACTGGTCACTGGAAGCGGAACTGCCCCAAGTATTTGGCGGATAAGAAGGATGGCAAGGTGAACAAAGGTATATGTGATATACATGTTATTGATGTGTACCTTACTAGAGCTCGCAGTAGCACCTGGGTATTTGATACTGGTTCTGTTGCTAATATTTGCAACTCGAAACAGGGACTACGGAATAAGCGGGCACTGGCAAAGGACGAGGTGACGATGCGCGTGGGAAACGGTTCCAAAGTCGATGTGATCGCGGTCGGCACGCTACCTCTACATCTACCGTCGGGATTAATATTAGACCTAAATAATTGTTATTTGGTGCCAGCGTTGAGCATGAACATTATATCTGGATCTTGTTTAATGCGAGACGGTTATTCATTTAAATCAGAGAATAATGGTTGTTCTATTTATATGAGTAATATCTTTTATGGTCATGCACCCTTGAAGAGTGGTCTATTCTTATTGAATCTCGATAGTAGTAATACACATATTCATAATGTTGAAGCCAAAAGATGCAGAGTTGATAATGATAGTGCAACTTATTTGTGGCACTGCCGTTTAGGTCATATCGGTGTAAAGCTCATGAAGAAACTCCATACTGATGGGCTTTTGGAACCACTTGATTATGAATCACTTGGTACTTGCGAACCGTGCATCATGGGCAAGATGACTAAAACACCGTTCTCCGGTACTATGGAGAGAGCAACAGATTTGTTGGAAATCATACATACCGATGTATGTGGTCCAATGAATATTGAGGCTCGTGGCGGATATCGTTATTTTCTCACCTTCACAGATGATTTAAGCAGATATGGGTATATCTACTTAATGAAACATAAGTCTGAAACATTTGAAAAGTTCAAAGAATTTCAGAGTGAAGTTGAAAATCATCGTAACAAGAAAATAAAGTTTCTACGATCTGATCGTGGAGGAGAATATTTGAGTTACGAGTTTGGTGTACATTTGAAAAATTGTGGAATAGTTTCGCAACTCACGCCACCCGG
Organism: Triticum urartu; assembly: GCF_003073215.2. NCBI lineage: Eukaryota > Viridiplantae > Streptophyta > Magnoliopsida > Poales > Poaceae > Triticum > Triticum urartu. The sequence continues at coordinate 718,984,197 of NC_053028.1, forward strand.
AACACCACAGCGTAATGGTGTGTCCGAACGTTGTAATCGTACTTTACTAGATATGGTGCGATCTATGATGTCTCTTACTGATTTACCGCTATCGTTTTGGGGTTATGCTTTAGAGACGGCCGCATTCACGTTAAATAGGGCACCATCAAAATCCGTTGAGACGACGCCTTATGAACTATGGTTTGGCAAGAAACCAAAGTTGTCGTTTCTTAAAGTTTGGGGCTGCGATGCTTATGTGAAAAAGCTTCAACCTGATAAGCTCGAACCCAAATCGGAGAAATGTGTCTTCATAGGATACCCAAAGGAGACTGTTGGGTACACCTTCTATCACAGATCCGAAGGGAAGACATTCATTGCTAAGAATGGATCATTTCTAGAGAAGGAGTTTCTCTCGAAAGAAGTGAGTGGGAGGAAAGTAGAACTTGACGAGGTAACTGTACCTGCTCCCTTATTGGAAAGTAGTACATCACAGAAAATTGTTTCTGCGACACCTATACCAATTAGTGAGGAAGCTAATGATAATGATCTTGAAACTTCAGGACAAGATACTACTGAACCTCGTAGATCAACCAGAGTGAGATCCGCACCAGAGTGGTACGGTAATCCAGTTCTGGAAATCATGCTACTAGATCATGATGAACCTACGAACTATGAAGAAGCGATGGTGAGCCCAGATTCCGCAAAGTGGCTTGAAGCCATGAAATCTGAGATGGGATCCATGTGTGAGAACAAAGTATGGACTTTGGTTGACTTGCCCGATGATCGACAAGCAATTGAGAATAAATGGATCTTCAAGAAAAAGACTGACGCTGACGGTAATGTTACTGTCTATAAAGCTCGACTTGTCGCAAAAGGTTTTCGACAAGTTCAAGGGGTTGACTATGATGAGACCTTCTCACCCGTAGCGATGCTTAAGTCTGTCAGAATCATGTTAGCAATTGCCGCTTTTTATGATTATGAAATTTGGCAGATGGATGTCAAAACTTCATTCCTGAATGGATTTCTGGAAGAAGAATTGTATATGATGCAACCGGAAGGTTTTGTCGATCCAAAGGGAGCTAACAAAGTGTGCAAGCTCCAGCGATCCATTTATGGACTGGTGCAAGCCTCTCGGAGTTGGAATAAACGCTTTGATAGTGTGATCAAAGCATTTGGTTTTATACAGACTTTTGGTGAAGCCTGTATTTACAAGAAAGTGAGTGGGAGCTCTGTAGCATTTCTGATATTATATGTGGATGACATATTGCTGATTGGAAATGATATAGAATTTCTGGATAGCATAAAGGGATACTTGAATGAAAGTTTTTCGATGAAAGACCTCGGTGAAGCTGCTTACATATTAGGCATAAAGATCTATAGAGATAGATCAAGACGCTTAATTGGACTTTCACAAAGCACATGCCTTGACAAGATTTTGAAGAAGTTCAAAATGGATCAAGCAAAGAAAGGGTTCTTGCCTGTGTTACAAGGTGTGAAGTTGAGTCAGACTCAATGCCCGACCACTGCAGAAGATAGAGAGAAAATGAAAGATGTTCCCTATGCTTCAGCCATAGGCTCTATCATGTATGCAATGCTGTGTACTAGACCTAATGTGTGCCTTGCTAGAAGTTTAGCAGGGAGGTATCAAAGTAATCCAGGAGTGGATCACTGGACAGCGGTCAAGAACATCCTGAAATACCTGAAAAGGACTAAGGATATGTTTCTCATATATGGAGGTGACAAAGAGCTCACCGTAAGAGGTTACGTTGATGCAAGCTTTGACACTGATCCGGACGATTCTAAATCGCACACCGGATACATGTTTACTTTAAACGGTGGAGCTGTCAGTTGGTGCAGTTCTAAACAAAGCGTCATAGCGGGATCTACATGTGAAGCGGAGTACATAGCTGCTTCGGAAGAAGCAAACGAAGGAGTCTGGATGAAGGAGTTCATATCCGATATAGGTGTCATACCTAGTGCATCGGGTCCAATGAAAATCTTTTGTGACAATACTGGTGCAATTGCCTTGGCAAAGGAATCCAGATTTCACAAGAGGACCAAACACATCAAGAGACGCTTCAATTCCATCCGGGATCTAGTCCAGGTGGGAGACATAGAGATTTGCAAGATACATACGGATCTGAATGTTGCAGATCCGTTGACTAAGCCTCTTCCACGAGAAAAACATGATCAGCACCAAGGCTCCATGGGTGTTAGAATCATTACTATGTAATCTAGATTATTGACTCTAGTGCAAGTGGGAGACTGAAGGAAATATGCCCTAGAGGCAATAATAAAGTTATTATTTATTTCCTTATATCATGATTAATGTTTATTATTCATGCTAGAATTGTATTAACCGGAAACATAACACATGTGTGAATACATAGACAAACAGAGTGTCACTAGTATGCCTCTACTTGACTAGCTCGTTAATCAAAGATGGTTATGTCTCCTAACCATGAACAAAGAGTAGTTATTTGATTAACGAGGTCACATCATTAGTTGAATGATCTGATTGACATGACCCATTCCATTAGCTTAGCACCCGATCGTTTAGTATGTTGCTATTGCTTTCTTCATGACTTATACATGTTCCTATGACTATGCGATTATGCAACTCCCGTTTACCGGAGGAACACTTTGGGTGCTACCAAACGTCACAACGTAACTGGGTGATTATAAAGGAGCATTACAGGTGTCTCCAAAGGTAGATGTTGGGTTGGCGTATTTCGAGATTAGGATTTGTCACTCCGATTGTCGAAGAGGTATCTCTGGGCCCTCTCGGTAATACACATCACTTAAGCCTTGCAAGCATTGCAACCAATGAGTTAGTTGCGGGATGATGTATTACGGAACGAGTAAAGAGACTTTCCGGTAACGAGATTGAACTAGGTATTGGATACCGACGATCGAATCTCGGGCAAGTAACATACCGATGACAAAGGGAACAACGTATGTTGTTATGCGGTCTGACCGATGAAGATCTTCGTAGAATATGTAGGAGCCAATATGGGCATCCAGGTCCCGCTATTGGTTATTGACCAGAGATGTGTCTCGGTCATGTCTACATTGTTCTCGAACCGTAGGGTCCGCACGCTTAACGTTACGATGACAGTTATTATGAGTTTATGCATTTTGATGTACCGAAGGTTGTTCGGAGTCCCGGATGTGATCACGGACATGACGAGGAGTCTTGAAATGGTCGAGACATAAAGATTGATATATTGGAAGCCTATGTTTGGACATCGGAAGTGTTCCGGGTAAAATCGGGATTTTACCGGAGTACCGGGAGGTTACCGGAACCCCCCGGGAGTCATATGGGCCTTAGTGGGCTTTAGTGGAAAGGAGAAAGGGGCATCCCAAGGTGACCGCGCGCCTGCCCCCTCCCCTAGTCCTATTAGGACTAGGAGAGGTGGCCGGCCCCCCTCTCTCTCTTTCCCCCCCTTGATGAATCCTATTCCAACTAGGATTGGGGGGGGGATCCTACTCCCAGAGGGAGTAGGACTCGTCCTGGCACGCCCCAAGGCTGGCCGCACCTCTCCCCCCTTGCTCCTTTATATACAGGGGCAGGGGGCACCTCTAGACACACAAGTTGATCATTGAGATCGTTCCTTAGCCGTGTGCGGTGCCCCCTGCCACCATATTCCACCTCGATCATATCGTTGTAGTGCTTAGGCGAAGCCCTGCGTCGGTAGTACATCAAGATCGTCACCACGCCGTCGTGCTGACGGAACTCCTCCCCGAAGCTTTGCTGGATCGGAGCCCGGGGATCGTCATCGAGCTGTACGTGTGCTAAGAACTCGGAGGTGCCGGAGTAACGGTGCTTGGATCGGTCGGATCGGGAAGAAGACATACGACTACTTCCTCTACGGTGTGTCAACGCTTCCGTTGCGATCTACAAGGGTATGTAGATCAGACTCTCCCCCTCGTTGCTATACATCACCATGATCTTGCGTGTGCGTAGGAAATTTTTTGAAATTACTACGTTCCCCAACATATATATATATGGGTCTTTTACATCTGTATCCCTAACTCGAACCCACTACTCACATTTGCCCCTAATTCGCAAGACTGCTCAAAAATACCCCTCCGCCGTCATGTTCCCTTATAGAATTGCCCTTCCGTGCCGTTTCCGTCCAGTCAAGGCTGTTTGACTGGTAAGCAGTCGTTTCTTTGACATTTTTGCCCCTCCGTCCTTACACCTGGGCCCAGGTCACCAGTTCACTCTCTCTCCCTCTCATTCTCTCGCCCGAGCCGCACACTCTCTCTTTCTTCCCCAAATCGCCTCCCACCGTAACCCTAACCCTAGCTCGCTCGATCCAACTCGCAAGGCTCGATCTCCTGATGGCAGCCATGGTGGAGCTTCAGATTTGACTCTACGCGGCACTCTACTACGACGGCGGCGGCGGCGGATGGATGGGGATAGCAGTTGCGGCGGCGGCGGCGGCGAACGAGGGAGCACACCGCAGCCACAGAAGCATGCTTCAGCGGGGTAAGTTTCTCTTCTAATCTGGCGGAGTCTCATGCCAGTTGTAGTTCGATTTGGGATTTGTTGACCTAGTTCATAGTGCTCATGGCGTTGGGATCTGTCTCTGTTTTCCATGGTCATCGTAGGATCGACCCCGATAGAGCAGTCAGGATGGAATGTAGAATGGAAACCATACTTCTAGCTAGAGCTGGCACAAAAGCAACCAGTACAGGATTCTCTTTTCCTTTTGTTGCTGACAATCAATGGACTTTTAATCAGTTTAGATCTGCCATATGTGCTCAATATCCATGGGGTCTACATGATGCAGTGGAATGCAGGTACTGGGACATTGACAAAACAGCTTGGGTCCCTGTCCAGTGTGATGATGAGCTTGGTATCATGTTTGCAATACATGATTATTTCCCTGCTAAACTAGAAATCAGTGTCATACAAAGGAAGAGAGGAGAGCCAGAGAGCAAAGGAACAAGATCTCAGTCTAGGTCTAGAGGTAAAGGTAGGACCAGCCAATCAAGGGGCAGGAAAAAAAATGCTCATAGTAGAGGCAGCAGTAGTTCCATGCAGGCACCAGGAACACCTACTATAGAAGTTCCTAAGAATGCAGGTCCCTCTCAGAGTAGAGATTCAGTTGACCCCTATACTGAAGAGGGACTACCAGATGATTGGCCAAGTGATGATGAGGATGAAAAGTTGTTTCCATAGTTTGTAACAAGGAAGAAGGGCAAGGAGAAAGATGCTGAGGGGGAAGATTATGTTCCACCCCCTGAAGGCATGTTTGCTGAGGCAGGTGAAGATGAGAAGGAGGAGGACAGGGACATGGGATACTCTGAAACATCTGATGAGGAAAGACTAGATGTGCAATACAATAGAGATGATCCTTCTTTGGCACAGGGAACAATATTTTCCAGTGCTTTAGACTGTAGAAATGCTCTTGCAACCTTCTCAATAAAGACTCAAAGTGAATTTGTGATAGACAAGAGTGATAGTACTAGGTTGACAGTGCATTGTGCTTATAAGAGGTGTCAATGGAGGATGCATGCCTCCTTAATGAGACATAGCACACTGTTTCAGGTATCTAATATATAGCAATTAACATTGCATTGTGCTTATAGTTAGCAGCATTGATACTGTATTTTGTGTGCATGTTGCAGTACATAGGTTCTAACATGTGTCTGAACTTTCATGAATGCAGGTTAAGGTGAATAAAACTGCTCATACATGTCCCAGTGTGAACAGGAGAAAAAGATTGAAGTCAGCTAAGAGTAGATGGGTTGCTGATGCTGTGAAGACCTGGGTTTTAGAGGATTCAGAAGTGGGACGAACAGAATTGCAGAAAAATTTGAAGAAGAAGTATGGCCTGGCACTTCCATATATGAGAGTATTCTATGGGAAGCAAATGGCACTTGACAATATCTATGGTAAGTGGGTTGACTCTTTCCAGTTACTGTATACCTTCAAGGCAGAAGTGGAGAAAGCATCTCCTGGTAGTGTAGTTACCATTGATAAACACACTGTGCAGTACAAACTAAATGGGAAGAGTAGACAGAAAGAGTGCTTTAGAAGAGTATTTGTTTCTTTCAAAGCATGTTGGCATGGTTTTTTGAATGGATGTAGGCCTTATCTTGCAGTAGATGCCACTGCATTAAATGGCAGATTTAGAGGGCAACTAGTTAGTGCATGTGCTGTGGATGCTTGCAATTGGATCTTCCCAGTTGCATATGGAGTTCTAGAGGGTGGAAACATAGACAGTTGGACTTGGTTTTTTCAGAACTTAAGAGAGCTTATAGGACACCCACCAGGTCTTGTTATCCACACTGATGCATGCAAAGGCCTGAAGACTGCAGTGGAAGATGTGTTCCCAGGTGTGGAGCACAGAGAATGCATGAGGCATTTGGCTGCAAAGTTCACAAAAAAGTTTAGAGGAAAATTCTTTGATCAAAATTTATGGCCCTGTTCATTGACATACAGCATAAAGAAACACAACTACCATCTTAGGCAGTTGCACAGTAAGGCTGGTGTGAAGGAGTACTTAGAGGAGCATCATACCAAGCTATGGGCAAGGTCACTGTTCAATGAAGTATGTAAAGTAGATTATGTTAATAACAATCTAGCTGAGTCCTTTAATTCAAAGATTAAAAAATGGAAGGGTGTAGACAATGTGGACTTGCTAGACAAAATAAGACAGTTTATAATGGAGAAGTTTGATCTCAGACAGCAGATTGCAGCTGCTACATTCATTGGCCACATCATAATCCCCAAAGTCATGAAAATGCTTCATGCAAAATCTAAGGACCTTGATATGGAGATAGTGAAGAGAAGCACATATGAGGCAGAGATCACAGCAGTTGACAAGGAAAAGAGAGAGTGGAGATATCCAGTAAATTTGGCCACTGGGACTTGCAGTTGTAGAAAGTGGCAGTTAACTGGACAGCCTTGCATACATGCTTTGTATTTTATTACTTCAATGAGAGGCCCAGTAAGTGAGATTGATCAGTATGTACATGAGTACTTTTCTGTTGCTAGATTCAATGCTACTTATGCTGAAAATTTGCCTGCAATGGAGGGCAAACAACAGTGGGATGTGGTGGACCCTGGGTTTAAATTGTCTGCTCCATTGCAAAACAGGGCCCCTGGTAGACCTAGGAAGACAAGAATTAGGGCAAAATCTGAGGGAAAAGGACTTGGAGGAAGGAGAAAGAAATGTGGCAGGTGTGGAAGGCTTGGCCATCGTGGCACTCACTGCAAGGAATCCATTGACCCAGCTTTTGGGGAAGAAGAGCACTGGGGGGCTGAAAATGCAACAGATGATCATTTAGATGCTGAAACAGATGCTGAAAATGCTACTGAGGTTGAAACAGATGCTGAAAATGCAACAGAGGTTGAACCTGATGCTGAAAATGCTATAGAGGTTGAACCTGATGCTCCAATTGCCACAGATGCACCAACAGTGTCATCTGCTGTAAGGTGCAACTGCTATAGATGTTCTCATTTCATTTTTTGCTTCATTTGGTGTTCTCATTTCCTTTTGTGCTGCATTTAATGTTCTCATTTCAATTGTAGCCCAAGGAAGAACTACAAAAGGGCAGCTGATAGAGGGATGTCACGAGCCAAGAAGAGGCTCAAGTATGCACTAGATCCTACAGTAGGATCTGTAACTGGAAGCAACCAGCTAAGCAAAAAGTGAGCAAAACTGTCACCACAAGGAGTACTTCAAGGCTCTTAACTAACCCTGCTTGCAACACCAGGAGCAAGAAGATGAAAGACCTGTGACTGGAATCATTTAGGGCACTGCTGTTTTTGTTGTTCAACAACTATTTGTGAACTTGTTAGCTGCTACCTTAAGTGTGTGATGCTGAAATTATGAATTTATGTAATGGTGAACTTGTGAGCTACTATCTTGAATGTGCAATGTTTTGGGTTTCGTAGTAATTTCAAAAAAATTCCTACGCACACGCAAGATCATGTGATGCATAGCAACGAGGGGGAGAGTGTTGTCTACGTACCCAACGCAGACCGACTGCGGAAGCGATGACACGACGTAGAGGAAGTAGTCGTACGTCTTCACGATCCAACCGATCAAGCACCGAAACTACGGCACCTCCGAGTTCGAGCACACGTTCAGCTCGATGACGATCCCCGGACTCCGTTCCAGCAAAGTGTCGGGGAAGAGTTCCGTCAGCACGACGGCGTGGTGACGATCTTGATGTATTACAGCAGCAGGGCTTCGCCTAAACTCCGCTACAGTATTATCGAGGAATATGGTGGCAGGGGGCACCGCACACTGCTAAGGAATAGATCACGTGGATCAACTTGTGTGTTCTAGGGTGCCTCTACCTCAGTATATAAAGGAGCCAAGGGGGGAGGGGGGCGCCGGCCAGGGAGAGGGCGCAGGAGGAGTCCTACTCCTTCCGGGAGTAGGACTCCCCCCCAATCCTATTCCAACTAGGATTCCCCAAGGGGGGGAAAGAGAGAGAGGGGGGCCGGCCACCTTCTCCTAGTCCTAATAGGACTAGGGGAGGGGGAAGTGGTGCAGCCACCTTGGGCTGCCCCTTTCTCCTTTCCACTAAGGCCCATGAAGGCCCATATGGCTCCCGGGGGGTTCCGGTAACCTCCCGGTAACCCGGTAAAATCCCGATTTCACCCGGAACACTTCCGATGTCCAAACATAGGCTTCCAATATATCAATCTTTACGTCTCGACCATTTCGAGACTCCTCGTCAT